>NW_012133819.1:213615-221125 GCF_000403515.1 Pseudozyma hubeiensis SY62 | reverse complement strand
CCCTAACCCTAACCCTAACCCTAACCCTAACCCTAACCCTAACCCTAACCCTAACCCTGAAGTCGTGCAGTTGACGGCGAAAGGGCGGCCTGACCCCTAAACAATGAAAGCCGAAAACGGAAAGAGACTTCGGTAATAAGTGCCTGAGTTGGAGAGCTGAAAACTTTCAATGCTCGCTGCCGATTGGTGCTAAATGGTGGCGCGGTTGGGTCGTGGTTCCGTGGCAAATTCCGACTTAGACCTCCACGTAGATCAGGCTGATTGATTGATCGGCCTTCTTGTGCAGCCAAGAGTCTTTCCCGCCCAGCCTTTGTTCGCTATAGGCGAATTGAGTTGGAGCGTCTCGATGAGTCGTTGAGACGGGTCAAAAGGTGGAGTATGACGCGTCTCTTTCCTCACGTCAATCATCAATTACATACCCTTCGGCATCGCAAGCACGTCATAAGATAAGAAGCACATACTTTTTACCTTCAACTTTCTTTTCTCAGGGGATGAACTTTCGCCTCATTCTCCTCACCGTGTGCGAGAAAACAAGCTTCGTCAGAGGAATCTTATGATGCACACACCTTCCTTGGCTTGGACTGAGCGTAGGTTTAGCAAGCAAACCGGAACATCGATCGATCGCTGCGTCAGGAAACAAACAACACAGCTTGCGCTTGAAATTACAGGATTTTCCGGTCAACGTTGTTCGGATGCATCTTGGCCCATTCCAGGCTCTTGACCCACAACAGAGCGGCATTTGCTTGGCTTGTTGCATCACGACTAGGCGCCTCCAGATTGAACCGGTTGTAGTATTCGCCCGTGACACCGTCAAGCTGGGGAGATGTGGCTAGCCAGGTGAGAACGCTCCCACCAGCTTCTACCGAACGACCGAGAACTTGCAAGATAAGCCAGAAGATGGGCTCGAAGAGACCGAGTTGGCCCGAACCAAAACCCGAACGGATGAGGCCCGGATGGCAACAGTTAACAGTGATGCCCTCGCTCGTGGCCCAAAGCTGAGACAGACGGCGCGAAAAGAGAACGTTGTAAAGCTTTGAGCGATTGTAATTGTCAAAACCATGCCAGAAGCCGTGATGTCTGCCGGCCCGCAGATCCATGTTGTCCTTCTCAAAGCTGGTATGTCGGTGTAGGTGGCTAGCTGTGTTCACAACTCGTGATCCTCGACGGAGTGAGGGCCTCAGACTCAGAGTGAGCACAAAGTAAGCCAGATGATTGACAGCAATTGTGCTTTCAAGACCGTCTTGCGTTTCGGAGTAGGACTCGAAGTGGGCTGAGAGAAACATCCATTCTTTGCCTGGGTCAGCATCACAGAGCGGAAAAATGCAGAGTGCCAAGTTAGTGGCATGCTAGCGATGTTAAAATAACTCACCTCCAGCGTTGTTGATTAGTACGTCGATGCGGGGCTCGACCGCGACGATCTCTGCTGCTACCCGCTTAATCTCTTCGACAGAAGCCATGTCTGCAATAAAGTAACTGTGTCCCGTGTTGTTGTGTACCGATAGCTTCCTGATGGTTGAGGTCGCCTTTTCCTCGTCGCGGGCAATCAAAACGAGACGATGGCCTTCCTGAGCAAGTTGGGACGCAGCCGCCGCGCCAATCCCGCTCGTTGCCCCTGTGATGACAATGACTTTGGACATGAGATGATCTTGAGCTATGTTGATGCCTGTTTTGGTCTTGAGCCAAGCCGTGGTAGTTCAAGATGTTTCGTCACTTGCATGCCATAAGTACGAACACAGGAGACGAATTTATACGCCAAGTGGAGGCTGGGACTTCTATCTATACACCTCCAACTGTGACTACTGAAGGAAAGCTTCTCTGTCACATGCAAGGAGATATTCCCATCTCATTTACGGGCTTATTTGGCGGGTTGATCCCGACGAGTCTGATATTTCCATTTTATTTCCGGGAATGCCCCGCCGAAGACTCGTGTCATTTCTGTCCTTGTCGGGTTGATCCCGAGGGATCTTGCTCGTTAGGGGTCAGGAAGCATCGAAGTTCGTTTTAGGACGTCCGGAACGCCCCAACCTCTGCCTAAGTCAACCTGCGAACGCCGATTTCTCATGGAAAATTCAAACCAGATAAGAAGACCGAGTCTCCCGGAAGTATAGATGACGCCGAGATCTTTACCAACCATTCTCTATCCTTCGAATCACTGAACACATCATCACCTTGGGGAAGGATGACCACATTCGCCGCCACTGCCCCCAATCGTCGCGTTCTTGTCGATGGCATCGCTTTTGCATACCGGGATCTGGGCCCTCGTGATGGGGTGCCCGTCGTCATGCTAAACCATTGGGGCGCCACACTCGACAACTTTGACCCGAAGATCGTGGATGGACTGGCTTCGAAGCACCGAGTCATCGCATTAAACTATCGAGGACTGGGCTTGTCCGAAGGAAGCGTACGGGACTCCGTCTCTGACATGGCAGACGATATGTGTGCCGTCATCCACGAACTCGGTCTGGCGCAAGTCGACCTGTTAGGGTTTTCACTGGGAGGCTTCGTAGCGCAAGAAATCACAGTTCGGCATCCAAGATTGGTGCGCAAGCTTGTGCTCACTAGAACGGGCCCCGCGGGAGGCGAAGGGGTAGGAACCTGGGGGTCTATGCCCTGGCTCTTTCTGAAGAGTCTTCTTACTTTGCGCGATCCAAAGTACTACCTATTCTTCCCACCTTCTCCGAACGGTAGATCAGCTGCTGAGGACTTCTTAAGCCGCATAGCTGAGCGCAAGGTCGAGCGAGATGCAAGCCCATCTGCGCTCGCCTTCTATCGCCAAACCCTAGCCGCCAAAGCATGGGGCAAACGCACTCCACAAAATCTTGGGACAATCGAAATACCAGTCCTCATCGTGAATGGCGACAACGATGTGATGGTTCCCACCGACGGAAGTCGAGACATTGCCGCTCGCATTCCCAAGTCTCAACTCATCCTATTTGAGGATTCTGGGCACGGAGCCATCTTTCAGTATCACGAGGCTTTCGTTGTGAAATGCCTCGCTTTCCTTGAGACTTCTTAGAATGCACGCACTTCTTGTAGTGGGATTAGGGTTGTTGTCAGCGTGTCGTAAGATGTCAAGTTGAGTCCGCCAACAAAAGCGATCCCTATAAGAAGTTGTTTTCAGTTCCTATACTGCTCTTCTTATTTGCTTTCAATGAAAAGCACTTTGGGATAAGCCTTCATGACCCTTATGGGTATGGGCTACAAACGTGCTACTTGAAGCTTGACGCGTCACGGTCACTTTTCGGGGAATGCACCTATATGTACTCTACATGTCTGTGTAGCCTCTGCAGAGTGCCCGGAGGGCGCTCAAGGAAAGTTGAAGGGATGTTTTAGAACAATGGGAAGTCATGGTTTCTGGAAAAATCCAAAGAGGGTACACGTACGGCCCGGCGCGACCGTCGAGATAAAATCCGAACACCATCCATCCCCCTCTCGAGACGGTTTGACCTCAGAGCAAACCCTAGACGCAGCCCTCAAAAATTCAATAGGATGCACGGCCTCGTCGCGGGCCCAATGCGCATCGATTTAGGTGTGTGTGGTCTTGGCACTGTCAGGCATACCGGCAAAGTTTGATTTGCTCCGCAGGTAGGCGCCATGTCGATAGAGGAGCAGGAGGGCTGGAATGCAAAGTACCGTCAGGCCAGCTATGAGAGAAACCCCGCCGCCGATTCCTAGATTCTTGAAGAGGGGACGGCCTGCCATGATGAATCCGGTGGCGAGCGAGGACCTGCAGAAGTCATTGGCTGCCAGAAGCGAAGCAGAATACTTGGGGTACATCAGCGGGATGTAAAGAAGCACGCACTGCAGGAAAACGTAGAAACCGATACTGTATATACCGACGCCGATCAGGCTGACCATCCAATGGACTGATTCGCGCGCCGACCAAGCGTATAAAAACAGCCCTACAGGCATCAAAAGACTTGCGGGAATAGCAGGAAGCAGACGCGACTCGAGTACCGGCAGCTCGCCGGTTCCACGAATTTTGGGCTCGACGTAGAAGTAGATGTAGTACGTGTAACAGGCTGCCCCTATTGCGGTGGTAACAACCACACTGACAAAGGCAACGCCAGTCGTGCCGAGGGTGAAGCCGTAGATGACCGGATAGATGAGCGGGAAGCTCTCGAAAAAGCTGTAGTAGATGGCGTACACCAGAGAGACGTAGGCGTTCATGAAGCCGGTGCCCGGATCCAGCACCGAGATCTGAACGGGACGAACAAGATTTTCAATGACCATCTTGGAGACCGTTAGCTTCTTCTGCTCCATCTCTCCTTCCGATTGAAGTGAATTTTGCCCAGTTGCGACACGAAGGCGTTTCGCTCTGCGGTAGAGGATATTCTGGTGGCTCGTTTCAGGCAAGGTGAAGATCATGACGAGAAGCACCGGTGCAATCAACCACACCTCGATCCACAACGGCCAGCGCCAGCCTTTGGCTTGGGCCGCAAAACCTCCCATCACAGGCCCCAATGCGGGTCCCATGCTAGCTGCAGCAACCCAAAGAGCGATACCGTGCGGGATCTTGGTGATGCTGTAAATGTCCTGCAGCGTCGCACCGCCAGTAGCTAGAGCAGGAGAGCCCATGAAGCCTGCCAGGAATCGGAAAACAAGAAGGCTGCCGAAGTTGGGAGCTAGTGCTGCGCCGATGCTGAAAAGCAGTCCTAAGAAAGTTGTTATGATGTAGATCCAATTGCGCCCAACTGCTGGGATCTCGGAGAGGGGGGAGAACAGCATGGCCCCAGAGCCGTATCCAAAGACGAACAGAGCGAGACCAAGATTGCCCGCAGCGTATGAAACGTTGAACTCTCGCATAACGCCTTCCAACGAAGGTGTGTAGACAGCTGACCCCATATAGACAGCGAAAGTGTAAAGGCAGATCAGACCCGCAACATATGCCTTCTCGGCGGAGGACCAATTTTGCGGGTTGGCAGGGTCTTTGTCACCGTACCAAGTCACTACGTTTACGGCGTTGCTTGTACCGTCAGCCGAAAGACTGGTCTCGGAAAGTTGTGAGGTGGCGAGAGACGCTTTAGACTCGGCATTGCTCCATCGCATGGCATAACTCAGCCAGGCTGGTGTAACATTGCTGCCGGGCTCTTGGGGTTCATGTCCTCCACCAAGGCCTTTCTTATGTTGATGCTCCATGTTGACCTTGCTGCTGGATTCGGGATGGGCGAAGCGTTTGCCTCCGCTGAGGGCTCGGGCAATTTGACCAAATGCGGTGTCGCCGATGTGCATGGTGAACGATTTACGCGCAATGGGTCCTGCGACTTAGGGTTACGTTTTGGCTTGAGAGGGAAGAAGAATATCGGCCAGGCACGAATGTGCAGACTTATAGAAGCTGGCCGATGGCAGGAACTTGTAGCGAATGTCGAGGGCTTGCAATAACAACGGTGAGCCAGAGCAGGTTATGTATAGCGACGGAGGATGTAAGCCAACTACGTAGACGTCAGACGGAGATCAATTTGAGGCTTCGGATGCCAGTCTCTTGTGATTGCACAAGTATCTTCCAGTAGGCAAGCAAGACTTCCGGCTACGAGGCTAGAGTATTGACACCTGATGTAAGAATCTATGTACGATCCCAAATTCTGTATTTCCGAATCTCCGTAGAACCATGGCAGATATCTGATTTTCTATCCCCGGACTCCGACCTCTTTGACGTCTGCGTTTATTTGAACGAGCTACAGCTACCGTGAACAGAATCGTTTCACGATCTAATCTTGGAAAGACGCCACACTTCTGCCGATCCAGTCAAGCTTTGTCATTAGCTGCATGCATCTCGTTCTGCGTCGCGCGATGTCCTTGACGAGGGTGGCAGATGACTCACGGAGATTTCTCATGGGGGTTTTGATTATGCAGTCGTGTCCTGCGACAATCTACGGTCTGCGAACGAGGGGAATGTCTCCGATTCTGCATTTCAGAATTTCCGTGTAATTATGCGCAGATGTTTGATTTTCCGGTCCGGGACTCTCAGCGATCCATTGACAGTCGCGCTTGACGTCACTCTCAAGGAAACATTCCGTCGCAGCGAACTTTCTTTCCGCGGAAGCGGGCACAGCTGTCGCGTAACATGGTGATCGAGGATAACAGACTGGTCGTTGAGGGTCTTGCGGACCGCACGGACTTATCCGAATCAATGTAGGAGACCTAGGATCTCAAGAGCCTCAGTTTCCGGACTTTCGGAGATTCGGCTAATTTTAGTCCGCATTGCAAGCTCAAGCCTATTCGGAGTCCGGGCCTCGGCTGACTAACAAGCCTCCGTCAACCGGAGCTGTATTGCTGCACAATCAGTCCCGACGAGACTTGCGGCCGGTGCGGTAGCTCGGTCTGCTGCGTACTGCCCGTCTCATATATGAAGAAAGACCATCTCGCTTTTTTTGTCGTCAAATTGAAAGCGTCTCTCTTCACACTATCTGATCGAACATGAGGAAGGTTGACTATCCCAGATCCACTGCTTTAGTGACCGGAGCAACCAGCGGTATTGGATTCAGCATCGCACAAGAGCTCATCTCGCGAGGTATCGGCAAGCTTGTTATCGTTGGAAAGCAGCAAGACAAGCTCAGCTCGTCTGAAAAGCATTTAGGTCAAAAATGCGGCGCCAAGCAAGAGATTCGTTCGGTCCTCGTCGATCTGACCAGGCACGATGCGAGTGACTACATCCAGAAGCAAGTGTCCGAATGGGGCTGGACTATCGACATCCTCGTCAACAACGCAGGTGTGGCGACCAAGCAGAATTTCGTCTCGGGTCGTGACCAGGCGCTGAGTTGCGTTGATGTCAATGTTCGCGCAGTGGTCGATCTATCTGCCTGCTTTCTTCCTGCGATGCTGGAGCGCGACAGCGGCGGGCTTCTGAACCTTGGTTCGACTGCGGCATATCAGCCAGTACCCTGGACAGCTACATATGCCGCGACGAAGGCGTTTATTCTGTCCTGGTCGCAAGCCATCAGGCAAGAACATATCGATAGTGGCGTCCGTATTGCATGCATCGTCCCCGGTATCACCAAGACCAATTTGGATCAACATGGCGGCGGGGAATCTAGGGGTGCTCTCGACTATGTCAGTGTTCATCAGTCGGCCTATGTCGCCAAGGAAGCCGTTGATGCATATGAGAGGAACAGCGCAGCGCAAATCGTTGGCTTGAACAACAAGCTCCTCCGCCTTGCTGGCGTGCCTATGCCGGCGCGGTTCATGGCCGCATTCGTTGCAAAGGTCAGAGGCCCGCCCTGAATGGTGAGCAGCAGGACTATCAATACAGTATCTCACGGGCGCGGACAATCTTCTGCGGCTCGTGCAACAGGGCGAGGGCGTCTGGGCATGTTGAGCTCGTTTCCCACCTTTCATATGCCGTCTCTTCATGTACCTAGGTTAGGCTAGTACATCCTTGCCTCCTTGGATTCCCTCGCTTTTGTTGTCGCTCGCCCCTGCGCTCATCCAGCCCCCTCTCCGGCGGGCAGGGAGCCTCATCGAGCTCTTAGATCTCTCCGCAGGCCTCAGCCGCAATTGAAATGTCCGACAT